>NC_092653.1:15084433-15094433 GCF_032118995.1 Asterias amurensis | reverse complement strand
TTTTCTGAGTTGAAGTGACACGCTGTTCAATTATTTAAAGTTTATACTTTCCAGGACAGCATGCTTTTATCAAAGATCAAGGTTCCTTGCTCTATGCTTTTATTAAGGATGTGGTCATATTATCATCCAATAATCTGTCTTAGGATCTGTGCCCAATTTCAAATGAGCAGAATACCAGTCACACATTGTGCATGTGACATATGGTAGTTTGGCTGGTAACGATATTCTGATGCATAATTATGTTGTGCCTAGCTAATGTTTGTGCTTAAGCAGCTCTATGCAATTATTAATTCGGATGACACTTCTAGAGCCCCGTATAACTTATTTAAGAGCGTTGTTTTTGATGTGCTGCTATACGCGTTTTTAGGGGATCGAGCGAGCTCAAATATAAACCCTGCCTTTAGTCTTAAAGTATTTAAGCTTTACCTAGCCAAGTACAACTGAACAAGTCACATGTCACTTCCAGAGCTAGAGCCCCGTATGTTTTTCTCTTCGAGAAAATGAGAGCGTTGTTTTTGATTTTCTGCTATAGGCCCTACTCGTTTTTAGGGGATCGAGCGAGCTCAAATATAAACCATGCCTTTAGTCTTAAAGTGTTTGAGCTTTACCTACAGCCAAGAGTAAATATTGATAAACGGGACAACATGGGAGCATAGTCATCTGGGAGAGAGACAGACAGGGGAGAAGTTGAGGATGGCACCGTGTGCAAACTATGCATAATTGACCTTTACCTCCATCCGATGTAGGCCCAGTGAGCCCGTAGGGGGACGGGGGCTATATACACTGTGGCCGTTAGTCTCCGTTCTGTCTTGGGAGGACAAAAATGGCCACCGTTGTATTTTCATTTCCGTATTCGTTTCATATGAACTTTCAACACTAATGCCCACGATACCAACTAGTAAAACGTCCTCTTGTCTTTCAAGCTTGCTTTTTCCATTAATGGCTGCATAATAACAAGTTAAAACTATGGCTGGATGTGAAGCCTGTGCGGCACCATAATGTAGCCCGAGCCCTAAATGTAGCCCGGACCTAAATGTAGCCCCAAACATGCCCTAAATTTAACCCGGACCTAAATGTAGCCCCAAACATGTACCTAAATGTAGCCCGGACCTAAATGTAGCCCCAAACATGTACCTAAATGTAGCCCGGACCTAAATGTAGCCCCAAACATGTACCTAAATGTAGCCCGGACCTAAATGTAGCCCCAAACATGTACCTAGATGTAGCCCGGACCTAAATGTAGCCCCAAACATGTATCTAAATGTAGCCCGGACCTAAATGTAGCCCCAAACATGTACCTAAATGTAACCCGGACCTAAATGTAGCCCCAAACATGTACCTAAATGTAGGTCCGTGCTACATTGAGGTACATGTTTGGGGCTACATTTAGGTTAGGCTACATTTAGGGCTCGGGCTACATTATGGTGCCGCACAGAAGCCAGTGCCAGCCATATTTGCTGCTCCCTCATAAACTTATCCTAAATTCATTTCCTTGTGTGTTGGCTTTTGCGATCGGACGTCTTGCTATGCTTTTCCATTGACGGCTGAATAATATAAGTAATGCCTGGAAATAAAGCCAGTGGCAGCCACATTGGTACTCTCATAAACTAATCCTGAATTCATTCTTGAATACTGTAATGAACTTTCATATGTTGCTATTCACATAACGCGTTCTAGGTACATGTTGTATTTTCATTGATGGTTGAAAAGTAATGCCTGGAATTGAGTGGCAGTCATATTGGTGCTTTCATAAACTAATCCTGAATTCATTTTCCTGTACTGTAATAAAAATGTTGCTACTCGCACAAAATACGTGTGCTAGGTACATCTTGCTTTCCATGTTGCCTTAAAGGCAGTGGACGCTATTGGTAATTACTCAAAATGATTGCTAGCATAAAACCTTTCTTGATTACGAGTAATAGGGAGAGGTTGCTGGTATAAAACATTGTGAGAAACGGCTCCCTCTGAAGTGACATAGTTTTCGAGAAAGAAGTAATTTTCCACGAATTTGATTTCGAGACCTCAGAATTATTAGATTTTGAGGTTTCGAAATCAAGCATCTGGAAGCACAAAACTTCGTGTGACAAGGGTGTTTTTTTCTTTCATTATTATCTCGCAACTTCGACGACCAATTGCGCTCAAATTTTTACAGGTTTGTTATTGTATGTATATGTTGAGATACACCGAGTGAGAAGACTGGTCTTTGACAATTACCAATAGTGTTATTTGTCTTCAATAGTATAATGTAATGCCTGATAGAAATGAAGCCAGTGGCAGCCCTATTGCCACTCCTGTAAACCAATCCTGAATAGACCTGAATTCATTCTCGTCTACTGTAATTATGAAATCTCATATATTGCTATTTTCATAAAATACGTGTTACTGATCTAATGTTTTTGTAAATATTGAAGTCAGTGGTCACTTCTTCGTGTATGGACCACGTGTCAGCTTATTTGCTTTTAAAATTGAACTGTGACGTCACTCTAAAGATGAAAGTATAGATTATTTTTACGAATCTACTCTCAACTCTAGATTCGTCACGAATCTACACTTTTAGGCTATTTTCCCCCTGTGTATACATATAGTTATTTGTTGGCGGGGGCTGGGAGTGCACATCGCTTTGACATTATTTTAAAAACTATTTGCCTTACTCTGGCCGGCACCTGCTGTTAACAATGTCCGGATATTTTAAATGAATAAATAGCTGAAACGACCCGCTTTTAATAGAATCAATGACAGACGTATTTTGAGCTCGAGCCGAATTCGCGGTTTTGTTCCGTCAGACTCTCTCTTTATTAAGCTCGACAGTATAATTCTCCAAACAGTGCTCTCGTATTGATACAAATTTGTCAGTCTGACATTACCTCACTCAAGTCTTACAGATCTCCAACGGCGAGTTTGACAAGAGATTGTCTCATTTAGAAATAGGCATAGCTCAAGGCCCCCACTGTGACTTTGATTGGAAAATCCTCAAGACTGCTTCAAAACCTTTCTTTCGGACTGATATAAATTGCCGCGCTGTGTTTCAAAAACCACAAAAACAGTAGGTTATGAATGGTGACAATGTTTTGTTCGCTGTTCGTTGGCCCCTCTTGGGCATTCACCGAGGATACCTATAACTGACGTTAATTTCATGCCGGTGGCATTTCGCTGAGAGACCCATGGATTGAGTCGTCAGCGTCCCGCTCATGGATCGGGTGCACGGTCTCCTCGGAGGATTAGATTAAAGTTTGCTTGTTTCGTCAAGTTATGGAAGCCAATTTCATAAAGCTGCAAGCACCAAATATTGATTACGGTTTTTTCCTTTTTCTGACCAAAGTTTCGTAGGATACCAACCGCGGCTGTGTACAGCACACGTTGTTTAAATGCGGGCCGATATTGTTGGCTACGTTAGATATGTTTCTAATCAGAAGCAGCACATCATCTCATTGCTCTGACGTCACACACGGGCTGCCCGCGAATCTTTTTTTCCTGAACCTTTCGGGCAGTGTACGTGGAGTTTAGCCAATCTTTACCGAATGGTTCAGTGACGTCATCAACACAGCCTCGCGCTCTGATTGGCTAAACTCCACGTACACTGCCCGAAAGGTTCAGGGAAAAGAAAATTCGCGGGCAGCCCAGCGGCAAGTTATGTCATAAGGAAGTGAAAATTCAAGTAACGATATTGTGGTATACGTGTCTAACTGCACGGGATCGAATACAAACCCACCCCACACATAAACACGTGGGCTGGGTATAATCTCGCTCCCAAAATGGCACAAGCAATAATTTGTGTTCGATGAAGTCACGTGAATTGGGTCAATTAAAAATAGCCAAAGGCCGAGCGTTGGTTGTTGGTATTAAAATGTGATTGACCTCTTGCATCTAGTTGTACCAAGATGTAGGTGCTTCTTTAGAAGCAGTGAGCACTGTTGGTAGGCCCTTATTACTCAAAAAAATGTTTAGTTAGCATAACACTTTGGTATCGAGTAATGAAGAGCTGTTGATAGTATAAGACATTGTGAGAAACGGCTGCTCTGAAGTAATATGTTTTTAAGAAAGAAGTTATTTCTCTCTCAAAAAACTAAGAAAGAAAACAACCTTCAGGCCTGAAGCCTTTTATTAACCATGATGTTGGGCAACAAGTCTGTTTTTTCTGTTATTATTCCCCCTTGCAACTTCGAGCACATGTTGGGATACACCGAGTGGGACTACTGGTCATTGACTATTACCAAAAGGTGATAAAATCCTTTACAAGCCAACTACATCATACAAATTGGATACCCGCACCATACAGCGATAAAAGTGCGTTGAACTTGTAAATCTTTGGTACGACTCTAACACTGGAGGTAGAAATAGCTTCATGCTCTAACACTGGATATGTAATCAAAGAGTAACCGTACTGTCTTAAAAAATGTTTTATTTGCTTAATTTGAACTTCCGGCGTCGGTTGTTGTTATACACGAAACAAAAAAATGCACCTGGACTTGACTGTCCACACAACGTACATTTCATCAATCGAAACATCTTGCGTAATATGATATCTTCAAATATTGTCCGCACTTCTCAATTAAGACGTGTTCTCTTCAGCTGACTTCCTTCCTGTCTCCACACATCCATCACCATCTACCCGGTCCGTATTTAGACATCGAGTATAATTATGGCAGTGTAGCTGGTGGGGGAGTGGTTACGTGTGCCATTGCGTGGTGTCCGTTTGCCTTACGGGAGTTTACGTGTGGGATTCTCTGTGTGATTTGCAAAATGTTTACAGTCTAAAATGTCGTGAATAATTAATGCAACTTTGCGGACAAGTTTGATATGTGGGAGTTCAGTGCAGGACTGTATTAATTTCATTCAGCCCGTTTTGGGCACTGTGGGATGTTGACTTGGGACAGTACATTTGGGATCAGTACATTGTGGACGGGTTAAAGGCAGTGGACACTATTGGTAATTACTCAAAATAATTATTAGCATAAAACCTTTCTTGGTGACGAGTAATGGGGAGAGGTTGATGGTATAAAACATTGTGAGAAACGGCTCCCTCTGAAGTGCCATAGTTTTCGAGAAAGAAGTAATTTTCCACGTATTTGATTTCGAGACCTCAGATTTAGAACTTGAGGTCTCGAAATCAACCATCTAAACGCACACAACTTCGTGTGATAATGGTGTTTTTTCTTTCATTATTATCTCGCAAGTTTGACGACCAATTGAGCTCAAATTTTCACAGGTTTCTTATTGTGTGCATATGTTGAGATACACTAACTGTGGAGGCTAGACTTTGACAATTACTAATAGTGTACACGGCCTTTAAAGTAAACTTCCTAGTAGCTGACCCTCACAATCACCCTTTTCAGGTTTTCTGGTTCTAACCCCTATAACTAATGGCAGATTTGATTATATCGATCGAACTTAACTTTCAAGGCAGTTTTATGCCATTGATTGGTCACATATTATGTACGCTGACTCTAAGTTGCTTGTATATCGTACGCGCATTTTGCAACCATTAATGCTTCTCTGCACCCAGAAGTGAATGCGCTTATTTTTTACAGCGAGTCTTTGACGATGTAATGTGATTTAAAAACTAAACAATAGAAATTGACACAAGTAGCACTGACGTAGGTCTCCAAGGAATAATAAGGCCTGGTCGAAAGCGGCTTCGGCTTTGGCTCTGGCTCCAGTCTGGGATGTGGCTAATGGCTGTTGCTTGGGCTTTAGCATTGGCCCTTGTATCGGCTGTGACTATTGCTCTGGCTTGCACCCCGGCTTGTTCTCCTACGAATCTGGCTTACGCTTCGACAGTCATGCTGAAACCTACTTTCTGCTTCAAACAGACGGACGGTGCCCTGCTGAGCCGGGGGCCAGAACCACTGATCCATGGTTCCTCTGTTTTTAACAATTCCACATTCAATCAAATTTTACTCTGGTTTCGTCGGGGGAAAATGAAATGAGATATAATGGTGTCAATGAAATAACGAAAACAATATTCGACTTTACCTGACTTGACGGCACCAAACGGGTCTGGAGAAGTAATCCGAAAGATGGTATAGTCCAAGCGAGACTCTGGTAATATGACGTCATCAATGTTTATATTGTCAAAGGCAAGACGGATCATTTCCTCTTCCACAATGGTCGGCTGCTCCATGATCACACCTTTAAATGAGAAATACAATAAAAAAACGAGACTTGAGATCATGGCACTGTGTGGAAGAAAGATGGTTTAACGAGAACACATACACTAACGTGATTTCATGAAGTGACGTCATGCAATGGCGTCATCGACATGACTATCATCAGAAGTAGATATATAAATAGGTTTAGGGTGAAACACTTATTTGGGGAAAATACAAAATACTATATTTATATTTTTAGAATTAATATGTTATTTGTTGGGGAATTTACGATGGTTAATGAGAACACAGACATTAACAAGCGAACGTGACGTCACAAAGTGACGAGGTGACGTCACGAGGTGACGCAATCAGCGTGAATATCATTGGAAGCAGATGAAAATTATAATATAATAAGGTTGAAAACGGGTACCAAATATCACACCAAGGGGGAGTGGGGGAAAGTACACAGCACTGTATTTAAATTGTATCCAATTGTTGTTTGTCCACCAACAACGCAAGTGCCAATAGCAGAATGGAAAGAAGATGATAAAGAAATGTTCAGTCTTAGATGTGGGAGAAAACAAACATGAAATGGGATGGGGTGGGGGAACCCACGCACTTAGGGAGCCGAAGGTTTGGACACCAGAGTCCACGATAAGGCAACATAACCCCTCAAGTTTTGAGGAAACTAGTTCCCGGATTGACCGCGAGAAATTACGAACATCTACGCGAAATTCAACTCGGAAAACGATGAGCAATCAAATTTTTTACAAAAATTGTTCTGAAAGCTCTTGTCCTCATTATCTTTAAAATGTACATTTAATATGTGTCTTTTAATCGACAATCTTGTGTAAAGAATTGCTCTTTAAGCTGGAAACCATGGTAAATTTCCCTTTTATAACTTTTGGTGGTGTAATAATATTTTGTCTTTTACTAATGCCAATGTGTACAGAGGACCTCCATGGAAAGCAGTGCGCGGTGCTAATGAACGAAGTTTACCCTCATTGAAAGAAGACGTGAATTAATAAATACATTTATTATTCATAATAAAGTAGGTCATGCTAAACCACCAGGGAGCAGCTACTAATAAGTGTTTGGCACCCAGACGCCAACGTAAGAAAGGGTAATTCAATACCCAATTGCACTGTGCCATTGAATAAAAAACTCCCCACGGGGTTTTAACACCAGACTGGTTCTCAAGTCTTCAAACTGTTGCATTAAACTAAAAACCCGTAGATTGTTGTCAGTGATTGCCAATAACCATGACGACTGTATTTGTTGTTGGAGTGCAAATATAAGCACAGTGGTATGTTCAGTTTGAATACAACTTGAGTGTACTTTTCACGAACCAATAAAGGACGAAATCACCTTGATGTTGGCAAGTGTTTTAGGGTGACCGTACTGTCAAGCTTTGGTTTTTTAAAAACAAGAGCAGAATGTTGGAGTTGTATTGTGAACCGATTGTTTTTCGCCAAAGCTTTTCGATTGTGAATTTGAGGTAAAAAAAAACAAGAAACAAAAACCAACTACATGCTTAAAGGCAGTGGACACTATTGGTAACTACTCAAAATAATTATTAGCGTAAAACCTTACTTGGTGACGAGTAATGGGGAGAGGTTGACAGTATAAAACATTGTGAGAAACGGCTCCCTCTGAAGTGATGTAGTTTTCGAGAAAGAAGTAATTTTCCACGAATTTGATTTCGAGAGCTCAAGTTTAGAAAGTGAGGTCTCGAAATCAAGCATCTGAAAGCACACAACTTCGTTTGACAAGGGTGTTTTTTATTTTATTCATATCTCGCAACTTCGACGACCAATTGAGCTCAAACTTTCACAGGTTTGTTATTTTATGCATATGTTTAGATACACCAAGTGAGAAGAATGGTCTTTGACAGTTACCAATAGTGTCCACTGTCTTTCAACATTCAACATGTGGATATGAAACAGTAAAATGCAGGGACGGGATAAATGTGAGCAAGATTCGGTATGCCGTTAAAGTAAGTAAAATATCAGAGTAGTTTTGGAT
This sequence comes from Asterias amurensis, assembly GCF_032118995.1. Classification (NCBI taxonomy): domain Eukaryota; kingdom Metazoa; phylum Echinodermata; class Asteroidea; order Forcipulatida; family Asteriidae; genus Asterias; species Asterias amurensis. The sequence continues at coordinate 15,086,319 of NC_092653.1, read as the reverse complement.
GAACTCTAGAAGCTGATATTACATTTGACCAAAGCTGACACCACTTAGAGACGGGCGCCGCGATGCAATCTGTCCGTGGAGTTTGTAACGATTGGCTTTGCCAACCTGTACGTTATACGTTATGAATGGAAGAGATGGGCAGCGTTTAGTGTCGTTTTCATGGCATGTGTCGACCCACCCCCCCCCCCCACCCAACACAGCTTGCTAAAAGTTTCATATGTGGATATTTAAAGGCAATATATGAACGTGTTTCGCCCCTTTTGTAAACACAGGGTTGATGTGCAAGAGTGCATGTAAGTTATGTGTAAACCTAATCTAACATAAACCGATTTTTCACATGCTGTGCAAGCTCTTCAATTGGTCTTCATAATGTAAATTGAAACCAACCTTCCGTGTCCTGAAATTTCAAAATTCAAAATATGATAAGGAAATTTAGGTTTGCCTAAAACCTTTCCATATAGGACGCAAATAGGAACACAGACATAAACAGACAGATAGGTTGTTGAACAGAAAGAAATGAAGAAAGATAATTCAAACTCTTAAACCTGGATCTACGTCATTGTCTTTGATTCAGTATGAATGGATGATTCTCCTTCAAGAGTTAACTTTTTGTATTGTGAGTAATTTCCATATTCATATGGTAGTACCAACATTCCCGCAAAAACCTCACAGTCGAGTTAAAATCCATCACAGGATCAGGGGGGTACCGTATGTCAGCGTGGTAACCTAATCCCGCTAACCACTTAACACGATTATGGGCAGAGCCATTTACTCTCTTCAACTTAATTCTAATTCCCAAGATGGTGATTGATGAAGCACATGAAATGTGACGTATGAATACCTAAAAAGATAAGATTGAGAAGGGCAAACTGTTTTACCTTTTTTCCCAATTGGCTAGCACTTCAGTATAGTTGGTGCGGCTAGCACACAGGTTAAGTTATGTAAAGTGGGACTTCACAGCTTTTCATGTTTTGTTGTTGTAAATGACTGTATGCTACCACATTGAATCCCACGTTATTTCACGCTGAGCAACCTGTTTTACTTTTTTCCTAAGTTGGCTGGCACTTCATACAGTCGGCTAGCACATGAAGTTATGTGGGGAAAATTTCACAACTTTTCATGGTCTTGACAATTGACACCATTTCATCATTTAGGCCCGGGCAAAACTTAGGCCCGGGCTGCATTTAGGCCCGGGATTCACATGTAGGCTCAGGCAACATTTTAAGACAGGTCTACATTGGAGTCCGATAGACATTTTAGGCCCGGGCTACGTTAAGGCCTGGACTAAGTACATAGTCTGTCTGTATTTAGGCCCGGGCTACATCTAAGTACCACACAAACTGCCGTTATGTTCTACGTTTAACAGTACAGCGAAGAGCGGCGACAATTAAGTTAACATTGAAAGGACTTGTATCCCCGTCCCACGCATTAAACACATACACGTCCCCTATGGCTCAAGTTTCAATCAGTTTCCGGAATACGTGGGACCCCTCCAATTAATTCATCAATCACAATGTTATTAGATAAACAAAATAAATGTCACACCCAGCAACCGAATGACGTTATGATGACGTAAGCCTTTAAAGGGTCTATATAACTTTTGTAGTACAAAAAACACAATGCCCACAGATTTACACTAAACTTACACAGTTTGAAGATAATGATTGTAGAAAGCTTCCCTGAAAATACTATGTGCTAAGGTGCTGTAGTTTTTGGGAAATGAGTAAAACAATGTCATGAAAATAATTTTCGTCTCATGAGACGAAAATTATTTTAATAATTTACAAAAGTATTTTCAGGACATTGTTTAACTCATTTCTCAAAAACTACAGCACCTCAGTAAGTAAGATTTGAAGGGAAGCTTTCCACTATCATTATCTTCAAAC